>NC_056726.1:754679995-754699995 GCF_019279795.1 Protopterus annectens | reverse complement strand
AGGTAAATGCTGCACTCTCTAAAGCCAAAAACACAGCATCCATGGGACCGAACATCGCAGGCTGCATTTTACACAAACTTCAGAATGAACTGGCTCCCCACTTAAGCACCATGTTCAGTAATACCCTCACATCAGGCTTGGTACCCACTGACTGGCATACAGCAACAGTTATCCCACTCCACAAAGGGGGAGCCACCACTGATCCCAGGAACTATCGATCTATTAGCCTGACGAGCCTGATCTGCAAGGCCATGGAACGTATCATCATGGAACTCATAAACAAAGACATCGGTAACCTCCAAACTCTGGATCCCACCCAGTTCGGATTTGTGAAAGGCAGATCATGCCTCCTGAACCTGATCGACTTCTTTGAGGCAGTCACCAAAGCAGAAGATGAGGGTAAGTTGGTTCACACAGCCTATCTTGACCTCGCCAAGGCTTTTGACATCATCCCCCATTCTGGAATTATAGCTAAACTCACTAAACTAGGTATAAATCCCTATGTCACAAGATGGGTTGCCAACTGGCTCACTGACAGAACCCACACTGTAAAAGTTGCAGACTCCAAATTTGACCTCAAAGCAGTGACAAGTGGAGTACTACAGAGTTCCGTCCTGGGACCTCTCCTGTTAGCCTGTACTTCAGAGAAGTAGATACCAAACACAGAAGGCCTCTGGCTAAGGAAGTTCACAGATGACTGCAAACTAGGAGCCATAGTCAAGTCCCCAAATGATGTGGACATCCTACAGAAGGGCCTCGCTGAGACAGATGCCTGGTGTCAGAGCCATGGCCTCAAGCTCAATGCCAAAAAGTGCAGTGCCATCCCCTTTGGTAAAAACTCTGTACCCATGAACTACCACATAGGCAGCAATCTACTTAACACCGAATGTGTGATAAGAGACCTTGGGACCTAGGTGGACAGTAGTCTCTCCTTTGATAGTCACATCGCCACAGTAGTCAGGAAGTCCTTCTACGTGGCACACTTCATCATAAAAGGGTTCTCATCCAGGAAAAAAGAGGTCATTGTTCCTCTCTACTCGACACTCATTAGACCCATTATAGAGTACAACGTCCCTTTTGGAATATACCTCACAAGACATCTGCAGCAGCTGGAAAGGCCTCCGAAGTACCTCACAAAGAGGACTATGGGCCTAAAACAAATGCCCTACACTGACCGTCTCAAAAAACTCCAGCTTTACTCTGTAGCATATCGCCATTAGGTGATCTCTGCCTAACATATAAAGCTATGTCAAACCCAGAGCTGTTGGACATGCTACACCTAAAGAAATCCCAATCCCTCCGAGCTACATGCTCTAGGGACCTTAACCTTGTCACCACAATTCTTTATTCGTTTTAAGGAAGAAACTGGTCAATTTGTGAATTTCGTGATGTCTACTTTAAATAGTAATGGGTTCCTGTTTGCGAACTTGCTCAAGGAAAGGGAGGACAAGTTGGCTCAATTTGACCCATGGACAATATCTGGTAATAATACCTTTGATAGAAAATTTGAAGATTTGAAAAAACTAAGAGTTAAAGAGACTTCTTTATTTTATGACATTCGGTTGCTTGAGAAATATGTTGAACTCTCTATTACACCGAGGGGACTCAGAATTGATAAATTACCTGCTTATAAATTTTCAGATGATGAGACTGTATATTTGGAAGAATGGAAGGCAGCTTCTCTACAATGTTCCCTTAGCTGGTTAAAAATCTTAATTAAACGTAACCGGAGAAGTTTGGGACTAATTCAAACTCAAGTTGCTGAAGGTGAAGCAAGCCTAGCCAATGAATATCCAGATACAGTTTTCCTTTCTGCTGTGAAAAATATCAATGATGAAGTTACAAAAGTAGAAGCGGATGTCATCTTAAGAAAGAAGAAAAAACTTAATAGGGATGTCAGTGACTTCAAAAAGAATTTGATTTACTCATGGCAACGCAAGCGAAAAAATGGTTTGTCCCAGATGAGAGGAGCAGAGGCAGGTTCATGTAGCTCACGTAGCAGACGTGATTCATCTGTTTCATCGTCGGACACTGCTGGAAGTAAAAAGAGCGTCTCTTTTGAAAGAGTGGATATTGTGGATGACACTGGGACTACTTCTGCATAGAAGATTCAGGCAGATGGAATTTTCGACAAGGGTCCAAACGTAAGTCGCGCAACAAGGGTCGCAATCGAAGATATTAATAACATAACTTTGTTGGACCCTTTACCTCCTTCTGTTTCTACGTCTAGTGACTTACTAAATTCTAGCTTAAGTATTGGCGCCCGCTTGCTAAACAGTGAAAACTCCATGCACATTGTTAATTTGAGTGATTTAATTGTTAGTACTGATATGCTGCTGGTATTGGAGAAAGGTAGCAAATTTGTTCCGACTAGGATACCAGCGCTTTCGGAACTATTATTGGATGTGAAACGTTTTGTTAGGAAATTGTATTTGAGAGTGTATTTTGCTTCAAAAAACAAACAAACTGACAGTATTGCACAGAATGAGAGTATATGTAGTGTTAAGTCCCATACTAATTTTTCTTCTTCTAGCAGTGATGATTTATCAATTCTGAATGATCCTCTTATGGATCTTTCTTTGTATGATTATGATAATGGTGAAGTGTGTGAGTTTGACGTAGTTAGGGCTGACACTGAGTGTAGTGCTGGTGATGGTAATTCTGTTTTTGTAGATGTTTCTGAAGATTCTGAGCGTTTTATTACTGGTTATGGGAAACTTACAGTTCCTTGGTTGCCCATTTGCAGTTCTTTTTGCCCTCCGAAAAGTTCTTTTATTTTAAGGAATTTTGAAAATGTTCTATGCAAAAAAATAGAAACTGAATATGTTACATTTTTGAAAAAGTATATTAAATTCAATCTGACCAAGTCTGAATGGTTAGCATTGAAAGAGATGAAAGCAGTTTCTAGTAAATATATTTTTTGCATAGCTGATAAGGGGGGTAATTGGGTCATTATGGAAAGATGTCATTACTTGAAAATGAATTGTGATCTTTTATGTAATGACTGTATCTATGTGCAATTGCCTAATAATCCCATTAGTGAATTTAATTCAGCATTGCTGGACATTTTGGAAAGAGGTGAAAGGTTGGGTTTTTTGAACAAAAATGATGTTAAAAGGTTGTTTATTGTTAATCCCAAGGACCCCATGTTCTATGCACTCCCTAAAATACATAAAAATTTACTTGACCCTCCGGGTCGTCCCATTGTATCTTGTTGTGGAGGTTTTTTGGAACATATTGGGATACTTCTAGATAATATTCTTAAAAAAGAGCTAAGAAATGTAACCTCTCACATCAGTAACACCAATCAGTTTTGCCATTCTATTAAAAACTTTAAATGGGGAAAAACTTTATATTGGGCAACTGTAGATGTAAAGGCACTTTATACCAGTATTAAGACCAAATTTGGTTTGGAAGCAATTGAAAAAATTCTAGGAGAAGGTCCACGCACTTCTTTCATTATTTCATTGCTTGAGTTTGTACTCACCCATAACTATTTTCTTTTTGATCAAAAAATATTTCTTCAAAAAGAAGGAACTGCCATGGGGGCTAATTTTGCCCCTACTTATGCCATTTTGTTCATGTCATACTTTGAAATCAATTTTTTGTATACTTTAGATTTTTTTAAGAGAAATGTTCTTTCTTATTACAGATATATTAATGATTTGATTTTTATCTGTAAAGGAGACAAACTGGAATTTGATGCATTTATTGAAAATTTGCATCATAATAAGTTTGGTTTGGAATTTACTTATAATGTGAATTCTTGCACAATCCAGTTTTTACACATTTTATTATATGTTGATCAAAATGAATTGGTTCAATATAGACCATTCAGAAAAGACACTGCTTGTAATAATTTTTTACACGCTAGTAGTGCGCATCCTGCACATTTAATTGAAGCTCTTCCATTTGGGGAATTTAAACGTATCCAGGAACATATTTCTGAAAGCATTTTTTTAAATATGGAATTTGAAAATGTTAGACATAGGTTAAGGTCTAGAGGTTATTCAGATAAATTGCTTAAAAATAGTGTTGACAGATTAGTAAATTTAAGTAGAACTACCTATAGGGCTAATAAGGACTGGTCTAATACCCTAAAAGATCATGAGCGTGTAATTGATGATAATACCAGTATTTATTTTGTCACAAGATTTTCTCCTTTTTCTAAAATGATGAAAGATGTAGTAGAATTTTTATGGCCAATTGTTCGTGGCAATGAGGAGATAGGCAATTTGTTTCCAGATTTTGTTTCCTTTTCCTATGGGAGATATGCAAACCTTAAAGAAATTTTGAAATTTAAGTTTAATTCCAGCGATATTGTAGGTTCTGAATTGGTTACTTTGCCTCATGGCATGTTCAGATGTGGCAAATGTAAAATCTGTAAGAATGTGAAGAACATATCAGGCAGTACCATAAACAGGGTGAAATATATTGCCCAGAATTATTTTAATTGTAAATCTTGTGGGTTAGTGTATATCATTGGCTGTGATTGTGTTCCAAGTAAATATTATATTGGCCAAACAAAACACCAATTAAAAATACGTATTTTGGAACATATGGGTGATGTTAGAAATGCTAGAATTGACAGTCCAATTGCTGAACATTTTAACACAGTTCATAATGGTGCTATGGAATCCTTATTTTTTTGTGCTTTAGCCAAACCTGCATCAGGTATCACTGGTAACTACTTACAGAATCTTTTAAACCTTGAAAGTAGATTTATTTTGAAGTTTAGCACTTTAAAACCGAGGGGCATGAATCTAGAAGTAAACCTTGCACTATGATCCTTTGGTAGTAAATTGTATTGTGTTTTGTGATGCACTCAGGTGTTTGCATACTTTCATATTGAATGTATTTTACACTGAGTTTCTCAGTGTTTTAATATAGTATGTCTCTTTAACTTTATTGATATTATGTCATTATGTAAATAATTAATTATTTAATTGTATAATTGGTGTTATGCATAATATATAAGCAGCTAAGAAACTGATGGTTTTATTCCTTTGAAGGCACTCAGCCGAGGTACCAGAATAAATTATTGCTGCTTTCCAGTTTCGCTTGTTTTTTTCCATTCAAGTAGATACCAAACACAGAAGGCCTCTGGCTAAGGAAGTTCACAGATGACTGCAAAATAGGAGCCATAGTCAAGTTCCCAAATGATGTGGACATCCTACAGAAGGGCCTCGCTGAGACAGATGCCTGGTGTCAGAGCCATGGCCTCAAGCTCAATGCCAAAAAGTGCAGTGTCATCCCCTTTGGTAAAAACTCTGTACCCATGAACTACCACATAGGCAGCAATCTACTTAACACCGAATGTGTGATAAGAGACCTTGGGACCTAGGTGGACAGTAGTCTCTCCTTTGATAGTCACATCGCCACAGTAGTCAGGAAGTCCTTCTACGTGGCACACTTCATCATAAAAGGGTTCTCATCCAGGAAAAGAGAGGTCATTGTTCCTCTCTACTCGACACTCATTAGACCCATTATAGAGTACAACGTCCCTTTTGGAATGTACCTCACAAGACATCTGCAGCAGCTGGAAAGGCCTCAGAAGTACCTCACAAAGAGGACTACTGGCCTAAAACAAATGCCCTACACTGATCATCTCAAAAAACTCCAGCTTTACTCTGTAGCATATCGCCATTAGGTGATCTCTGCCTAACATATAAAGCTATGTCAAACCCAGAGCTGTTGGACATGCTACACCTAAAGAAATCCCAATCCCTCCGAGCTACATGCTCTAGGGACCTTAACCTTGTCACCACAATAAGCAGGACATGCTGGAGGGATAGATTCCTGTCCCAGAGACTTCCCATATTCTGGAACAGGCTACCCATCTATGTCAAGCAAAGTTCTTCATTAGCACTCTTCAAGAAAAATCTTGATGATTGGATGGGAAATAGGAAATACACCCCAGGGATCACTTCTGTGTCTCTGCTCAACAGTGGCACAGGAAAATACCTTTCTTGGGTGGCGTAAGCCAGGGAACCTTGTTGGCTAGGCTTATGTAGGCCCTTGGGCCAGTAGCCTAGTACATACCTATGAACCTATAATAAAACAGGGGACTGGAGCCCCATTTTGAATCTCAGCAGACTCAACAAGTCTGTCAAGAAGACAAAGTTCTGGATGGTGACACTGCAGTCCATACTCTTTTTTTTAAGAGAGGACAATTTGATGTGCTCCATCGATCTCCAGGATGCGTACTACCATATCAAGATGGACAGGCGATTCAGGAGATATCTACACTTCTGGCTGGGAGCCAGTCACTACCAATTCAAAGCTCTGCCCTTTGGTCTCACCACAGCCCCCAGGGTGTTCACCAAATGCATAGCAGTAGTCACAGCTCATCTGAGGAGGCTAAGATTCTGGGTGTTTCCATATTTAAACGTTTGGCTCTCTACCTCCACCACCGAGCATCGACTAACCGAGGCAAGGAACACCACAATTCGCCTCTGCTCATAGCTAGGCAACACTATAAACTATGAAAAGTCTGCCTTGCTGCCCTGTCAATATATTACCTTTATAGGGGTAGATTTAGATACAAAAGATAGCAAAATTGCCTGAGTAGAGGGTAACTGCCATTCATCATCAGGTTTCAATCTTAATCAAGAGAATAAATATTCAGCCAAGATTTGTTCTCAAAGCCCTGGGCGCAATGGCAGCAGCAATAACACTAGTTCCCTTGGCGCACTTCTACATGAGTATATTACAGTGGCTCCTATTTTCTCAGTGGTCTATGCAAGATCTACCCATGTCACACGAAATTCTCATCATGGAGACCTGCAGGAAGGACCTAAAATGGTGGCTTCAGTCTATGCAGCTGACGATAGCCAGACCGTTCATCCTCCCCCTACCAGTAGCCACTGTGCCAACGGATGCTTACCAGATTGGGGGGGGGGGCGTTATCTGAGGCAGACTGTTCAAGGAACTTGGCAACAACAGGAGTACCACTTGCACATCAACGTCCTAGAGATGAGAGCAGTGCTCTTAGCATTGCAAGCACTACAGGGCTCTCTACCTACAGGGACAATCGCAATTCAAACGGACAATATGTCAGTAGTGTAGTACATCAACAAGCAAGGCGGTACTAGAGCCTACCTCTTGTTTTGAGAGGCTGTAAGAGTATGGCATTGGGCAATGTCTTCCCAATGCTTTCTGATTGCGATGCACATTCCTGAGAAATCCAACGTGATAGCAGACAAGCTAAGTAGGACTATCCTTATGCCTCATGCGTGGTCCCTGAAGCATGATATTTTTGCGAACCAAATTTTTTATAAATGGGGCCAGCTTTGGTGCGACCTCTTTGCCACCTCCATCAATACCAAATGCAGTAGCTATTTCACCCTAGTCCCTCCACTGGGACAGTCACCCAGGGATGCACTTGTTCACAATTGTCCCCCAGGACTCCTTTATGCTTTCCCCCCATTCCTTCTAATCCCCAAGATTCTTCAAAAAGCACAGTCGTTGGGTTGCAAACTAATACTCATTGCCCCTTACTGGCTTCATCAAATATGATTCCCCTTTCTATGGACCCATCTCCAGGCGGAGCCTTGGATCCTGGACCCAGTTCCAGATCTTCTGGTGCATCAGTCGGGTACGCTCCATCCTTCCATACAGACCCTCAAGCTGACAACTTGGTTCCTCCACTTCCCATGTTAGCCAGGCTTCCTGACATCTCCCCAGCAGTACAACATATTTTGATTTCCTCTCACAAATCCTGAATGAGGAAACTATGTGCTAGCAAATGGAAGCAGTTCTCTTGTTGGGCAGCCAAAAATAGTATTGACCCTTTTACTGCACTTATTTCAAAGATCCTCGAATTTCTCGCTGAAACCTTTAACCAAGGAAGAGCAGCAGCAACTATCCAAGTTCAGCTGACTGCTATTTCCATCTTTCTTGTGGGAGAAATGGGTTCCAATGTTATGTCCCACAGGCTATGCAAAACTTTCCTAAAAGGTACTATCCTCTTAAGACCCCAATAAGAGAACCACCTCCTCCTTGGGATCTAAATTTAGTCCTGCTTGCCTTGATTCTTCCCCCTTTTGAACCAGCTAATACGGGTTCTCTGAAATTCTTGATTTGGAAAACTATTTTCTTGACTGCCATTACTTCAGCTAGGAGGGTATCAGAATTACAAGCTCTATCCATTTGTCCCCCTTACTTAATTTTCCACAAGGATTAATTTTCTACAAGGATAGGGTTTCTCTCAGAACCAACCCCTCCTTCCTACCAAAAGTTTACTTCGAGTTCAATCTGACTCAATCAATAGAACTACGTGTATTCTTCCCTTATCATGGCAACAAGGCAGAATATAAACTCCACCAACTGGATGTTCATAGACAGTTACGTTTTTACTTGCACAGGACACAAGAATTCAGAAAATCTGACCAATTGTTTGTATCCTTTGCAGAAAGGGAACTTCATTCTCAAAAGTAACTTTATCAAAATGGCTTTCAGACACCATCACTTATGTTTGTAATTCACAGTACAAGCAGCTGCCAGGAAAATTCGAGGACACTCAACTAGTGCCTTGTCTACCTCTACTGCCTTTCAGGCCAGACTGCCTTTAGACTCAGTTTGTGTGGCAGCTACGTTGGTTAATCCCCATACCTTCATCACTCATTACAAAGTAGATGTGGCCTCCCGGAACAGGGCATCCTTTGGTTCCATGGTCCTGAAGAGTCTATTCCATTGAGCCACCCAAGAAGAAGGTGCCAGGTATGCGGTCCCAACCAGCAAGAAGCAAGGTGAGATAGGGACAACATAACATAAAGACGTTATGTACTCACCATAACGTTCCATGTTTGCTGTCCTTGATCTTGCCTTCCTTCTTGCATTCCACCCTCCTTTCCCCCTCCTGGAAGATCGAGAGGAATTATCCATCATTTGCTACATAGGCTGTGATTCCCTTCCTGCCTTATGAGTTGGATAGACTTAGAGTTCTTCTACAACTTAGTGGGATATATATATATATATATATATATATATATATATATATATATATATATATATATATATGTATAGTTTATATACATGTCTGTCTATGTTTGCACATTATAGTCTAGTGTTATGGGTTATCACAAATGAGATCTGGGTAACTCTCACTAGACATGTTGGGATAGGGTCTAGCCTCAAGCCAGTGGAAGCTCTCAAGCTTTAGAATGCGGCCGAGTCGGAGAAGAAGATCGGCTCTGAACCCAATCAGCAAGAAGGAAAGGGAGACCAAGGGCAACAAACATGGAACTTTATGGTGAGCACATAACTTCTTTTTTATGAAGACACTGATCCAGGTGCTCATCTGTTTTTAATATGTGCCAATGTTTATTTATTATTTCTTTAATCTTGAATGTATTAGTACCAAAGGTGGTAACAAACCTTATTTTAGACATCTCAGAGTCAAAGCCCTCTAACTTTTCTTTTTCTGGTTCAAACAATAGGGGTTCTCTTTTTAATTCATCCACCCTTTTCCTTACCGATCTAATTTGTGAAACATCATAGCCCCTTTTGATAAATCTATGACTTATTTTGTGAGTTTCTATAACATAATTCTCATCATTACTACAAATCTGTCGTAACCTCTGGAACTGTGCTTTTTGTATATTAGTTATCATGTGTTTAGGGTGACAACTGTCATCCTCCAATAATGCATTTTTAGTAAAAAGTTTCCCGTAGAGGCTAGTGGTCATAGTCCCATCCAACAGCTTTGTAACATTTAACTAACATGTACATGTAACTAAGAAGTCAGTTGTGAAGGGCTCAATCTTATCCACAAATGTCAACTCAAACTGATTTGTATTCATATACTGAACAAAATTATGGCATTCCTTTATTGACCCTTTCCAAATACCCCAGCAGTCATCTAAAAAGCACTACCACATAATCAAATGCTTTTTAAAGGGATTCTTATCTCCATAGATCAAACCACACTCTCAGAATCCCATGAACAAATCTGCATTAATAGGGGTAAAATTTGTCCCCATTGTTGTGCCTTTAAGCTGCAGGTAACATTGTTTACCATAATAGAACACATTATGTTCCAGAACCAATTTCACCATTGTGACAAGAAAGTAATGACCAAATTCCCTAAGCCAGTATCTAACTGCAAAAATACCACCTGAATGTGGGATACTGGTATATAGAGACTGGACATCTAATGTGCATAAATAAGAATCATTAGAAACTTGCAAGTCATTTATCAGTCTCAAAAACTCATTCGTATCTTTCAATCTGGGCCTTGTTGATCCTAAAAGAGGATTCAGTTGTTCCAAATACATACAAATCGGTTCTCTCAGTGATCCCCTACCTGATACTATAGGTCTTCCTGGGGGAGGAATAATGGTTTTATGTATTTTAGGGAGAATATAAAAAGTCTGGGGTTTAGGGTCCTCAGCTATTAATTATCTGCATAACTCATCAGTTATGCAACCTTTACTCTTAAAGCATAACAATATTGAGTTTATTTTATTTTTAAATTCTGTTGTAGGATCATATTGAAGTTTAAAATAAAATCTTCCATCCCCTAGCTGTCTCAACACTTCATTGGTGTAGTCTGATATCTCCCACAAAACAATAGCTCCCCCTTTATCAGCTTGGACCACCACCACTTCTTTATTCTGTCTAAATTGTATTAATCCATGTTTTTCATTTTCTGTAAGATTGTGACCATGATGTTTAAATATTGCATTCTGATTACTATGCAGATCACGTAATACACATTCTTCAAACAATTTCACCTTTGTATTATAAGGAAGGTTAAATGTCGATTTTGTAACCCTAAATTTCGAGCATAATTCCTTAAAAGAAACATTACTAGCTTGGATTTATTCTGGGTTCTACATTACATTTGAGTCACAAGCATTTTTCAAAATGGCCACAAGAGGAGGGGATTTGCGAGTGTATTTTGGCAATTTATCTTCTGAAAAAAATGGTATTTCATGGTACGAAGGCAGTGGTTCAACCGTGGTTACAGCATCTGCGACTGAGGTGAGTCATACATCAGAAATGGAGTATTACTTCAAGGAACTGACTGTGCAAACAAAAAGTTTAGAACTACAGTGTTGCATATTAAATTATTAAAAGTTTATTTAGGGGCAGAGATAGCACCGCGAGGCCTACGGGTTTATGTAGAACCCGGGGTAGGGAAAGAGATTGTGATTTTCCAGCGAAGTGGTGTACTATACAGAATACTGCTTCAAAAATGTTCATTGAACTTTTAATTGACTATTATGAGCGTACTTTGGTTGGTATTAATGACAAGCTAGATACTATTTTGCTGAATGTGCAGCAGTATGAACAACATGTGGAGTATTTAGATGAGATGGGTACTTTTGAGAAAGAATGAAAGCTCGAAAACTTAAGAAATTCAGTAGAGATACGAGGGACTTAATACGGCCTTCTCTTGGAAACAAAATAAATGGGCTGTAAGGTTCTCAGGAACTGTAAATAAACCTACCCGGGAGAAACTAAAAAGGGGCAAGTATATAGTGAAGTTTGTTTGTAACTCTTAGTTTAATGTTGACTGTAGTGCTTCTGACTTTTCATTGAATCCACCTAGTACAGACACTGAAAATGATTTTGGGGACATTTTTGAACAAACATCACCTGTTCACAAGAAACCTAAAGGGAAGAATGGCCCTTTAGGAGAGGTGGGAGAAAGCACTGTAAATGTAGGAAACATCAAGATGAACACTGTGGAGAAATCATTCAGGACCTCAATAAAAATGTAAATGTTACTTAAAGTGATATAGATGGTGATGTCTTAATTGTCAACTTTTGACCAAATTGAACCTTACTGGTGCTCAAAGATGTGTACTTAATAAAGGCTTGAACTATGTACCTTCTAATTTCATTTCTTATTATGATATATGCATGGATGTAAAAAAATTCTGTAGAAATTTGAATTTAAAATGTTTCTTTAGTACAAAAAGTGTTATAAGTAAGGAATTATACTTGAAATTTAGAGTTAAAAAAAATCGACATTTAACCCTCCTTATAATACAAAGGTGAAATTGTTTGAAGAATGTGTATTACGTGATCTGCATAGTAATCAGAATGCAGTATTTAAACATTATGGTCACAATCTTACAGAAGATGAAAAACATGCAGTAATACAACTGAGACAGAATAAAGAAGTGGTGGTGGTCCAAGCTGATAAAGGGTGAGCTATTGTTTTGTGGGAGACATCAGAATACACGAATGAAGTGTTGAGACAGTTAGGGGATGGAAGATTTTATCTTACACTTCCATATGATCTTACAACAGAATTTAAAAATAAAATAGACTCAATATTGTTACACTTTAAGAGTAAATGTTGCATAACTGATGAGTTATGCAAAGAATTAATCAGGTAGGGAATCTTTGACAGAACTGATTTGTTTGTATTTGGAACAACTACTGAAGCCCCTTTTGGGATTAATAAGGGCCAGATTGAAAGATATGAATGGGTTTTTGAGACTGATAAATGACTTGCAACCTCACGAGTACCACTTGCACATCAACGTCCTGGAGATGAGAGCAGTGTTCCTAGCATTGCAAGCTCTTCAAGACTCTCTCCCTGCCAGGACTATTGCAATACAGACGGACAACATGTCATTGGTTTGGTACATGAACAAACAGGGCGGAACTAGGTCTTACCCCTTGTGCCGAGAGGCCCTCAGACTGTGGCAATGGGTGATTTCCTCCCAACGTTTTCTGACAGCAACCCATATCCCTGGGAAATCCAACATATTAGCAGACAGGCTCAGCAGGGCTATCCTCATGCTGCACAAGTGGTCTCTGAAACAGGAAATTGTGGATCTTATTTTCCACAAGTTAGGCCAGCCTTGCTACGATCTCTTTGCCTCTCCCCTCAACAACAAATGCAGCAGCTACTTCTCCCTTGTTCCTCCTCCAGGTCAGACACCCAGGGATGCTCTAGTCCACGATTGGCTTCAGGGACTCCTTTATGCATTTCCCCCCTTCCTCCTAATTCCAAAAGTCATTCAGAAAACAAAATCATTGGGTTGCAAGATGATCCACATTGCCCCCTATTGGCCTCGACAGATTTGGTTTCTCTTCCTTCACCCCCACCTTCTAGTCCAGCCTTGGGTTTTGGAACCAGTGCCAGACCTCTTGATTCATCAGTCAGGTGGGTTACACGAATCCCTCCGATCTCAAAAGCTCACAGCTTGGTTACTCCACTTCCAATCTTAGCCAGGCTCCCCAATATTTCCCCAGCAGTGTGTGATATTATTGTTTCCTCCCATAAGACAACTACAAGGAAAGTTTATGCTAGCAAATGGAAAAGATTCTCTTACTGGGCAGAATCCAGGAATTTAGAACCTTTTGCAGCTCCAGTACACAAAATTTTGGATTTCTTAGCAGAACTGTTTCAATCTGGTGCAGCTGCTGCTACCATCAGAGTATAACTAGTTGCCATTTCAAATTTTCACATCAGAGTTTTTAACTCAAGCATAATGTCTCACAAACTCTGTAAGGCCTTCATGAGAAGTACATCTCTACTTAGACCCCCAGTGAGAGAGCCTCTTCCACCTTGGGATCTCAATTTGGTTCTGGCCTCCATGATACTGCCACCCTTTGAACCAGCAGCATCATGTTCTTTGAAATTTCTCTCTTGGAAAACTCTTCCTAGTTGCTATTACTTCTACCAGATGTGTTTCAGAACTCCATGCCCTATGTGTTCGCCCTCCATACCTGCTTTTTCACAAAGACAGAGTTTCTCTGAGAACCAACTCATCTTTTTTACCTACAGTTTGTTCAGAACACAATTTGAATCAATCCATTGAACTTCCTGTCTTTTTCCCTAATCATTCCAACAAGGCAGAATACAGATTAAACCAACTGGATGTGCATAGACAACTACCTTTCTATCTCCATAGAACTAAAGAGCTGTGAAAATCATATCAGTTGTTCCTTTCAGTTGCTAACAACAAACAAGGCCTTCCAGTTTCTAAAGTAACCTTATCAAAATGGTTATCAGACACCATTGCCTATACTTACCATTTGCAACAAAAAGATCTTCCAGCAAGACCCAAAGGTCATTCAACCAGGTCATTAGCTACTTTGGTAGCTTTTCAGTCTAGATTGCCCATAGATTCAATTTGTGCAACAGCTACTTGGGCAGATCCTCATACATTTATTTCTCATTACGAAGTAGATGTGGTCTCCCGGGGCAGGGCTTCCTTTGGTTCAGCAGTTCTGAAGAGTCTGTTCCAATGAGCCACCCAGGATTGAGGTGCTAGGGACGCTGTCCCATCCAACAAGAATGAAGGTGAGATTGCACAACTTAACATAAAGAAGTTATGTACCTAAATCCAAAAATCCACGTGAAGTTAACTACTGAGCCAAAACAAATGGCAACCTCGGTGAGACCAATAAGCGTACCAGTCACTTAATCTGTCAAGCGGAACACATTTATTGACGAAAATACAAAAACAAAATGTGAATATAAAATGATGTTAGGTGCTTTCACTCATTAATTAGAGCTTCTTCAGAACATCTTTCACTAATGCAAATCACAGTTTAAATACTAAAATTGGCGCCAAATGATGATACTTCATATTCCCTTTCTTAAAGCAATACCACCATGTTACATACATATTGCTATTTAGTATATAACCTAGTTGTATGTAGTACAAGAACCTAGTAATTTATTGTAGTATGTGATATTAACATCTATTGTAACTTATCTAAAAATGAAATAATATATATACCTATACATATTAAAAACATAGCTTAATGTAATTTGATATAAATTAATAATCAATTCAAAAATACATACAGACCTACTATAGATATATGATATATGATATTATTAGTATAAAAGTTGGGAACATTATATTAATATATAAATTATTATATATGATACAAATAAATAAATATTTATGTATATATATGAATAGTTTATATATACAACCACTAAATCAAATCAAATCAAATTCATTTATCTGATATCCCATTCGAGAATGGGTTTACAAGAGATAAAATCATTTAAACCTGGGGGGTTAGCTGCATTGAGGTAGATTTGATTATTAATTTATATCAAATTACATTAAGCTATGTTTTAATATGTATAGGTATATATATATTTTAGTATTTAAACTGTGATTTGCATTAGTGAAAGATGTTCTGAAGAAGCTCTAATTAATGAGTGAAAGCACTTAACATCATTTTATATTCACATTTTGTTTTTGTATTTTCATCAATAAATGTGTTCCGCTTGACGGATTAAGTGACTGGTACGCTTATTGGTCTCACCGAAGTTATGTACCTACCATAACCTTCCATGTTAGCTGTCCTTCATATCGCCTTCCTTCTTGCATCCCTCCCTCCTTCCCCCTTCCTCGAGGATTGAGAGGGGTTTTTCAATGGTTTCACTGGCTAACTTTGTTTTGTTCTTAGGTGCTTCCCAAGCAAACCATGACAATTTACTGTATATCCAGGTTTAATAATAATGGATTATCTTCTATGATTATGTCTAGTGTGAGCTATCTCAAATGAGATCTGGGTAGCTGACACTGGGCATTCTGGGATAAGGGGTAGCCTCAAGCCAGTAAAGAGCTCTCAAGCTATAGAAAGTGGCCGAGTCAGAGCCGAGGATCAGCTCCGAGCCCATCCAGCAAGAAGGAAGGTGAGATGAAAGACAACTAATACAGAACGTTATGGTAGGTACATAACTTCTTTTTATTGGAGGCTGATAGTTGTCACCCTAAACACATGATAACTAATATACCGAAAGCACAGTTCCAGAGGTTATGACGGATTTGTAGTAATGATGAGAATGATGTTATAGAAACTCACATAATGAGTAATAGATTTATCAAAAGGGGCTATGATGTTTCACAAATTAGATCAGTAAGGAATAGGGTGGCTGAATTAAAGAGAGAACCTCTATGGTTTGAACCAGAAAAAGAAAAGTTAGCTGGCTTTGACCCTGAGATGTCTAAAATAAGGTTTGTTACCACCTTTGGTACTAATACAGTCAAGGTTAAAGAAATAATAAATAAACATTGGGACATATTAAAAAGAGATGAGCACCTGGATCAGTGTCTTCATAACTATTGTTCATATAGCTATCGACGTGGCAGGAATATAGGAGTGGTTCTTTCTTGGTATAAAAAAAATGAATTTGAAGTTGGGCGATGTTAAAAGCAGTGATTTAAGAGGTAATACATACTGTGGTAATTGTGTATATTGCAAAGTAATTTCTAAAACTCCGAAGGTGTTTGAGATTAGACATTTGATAACGTGCCAGACTGGTTGGGTTATTTACATGGATGTATGCCAATATGGTGCTTTTTACATTGGACAGACCTCCAACCCCTTAAAGACTAGGATAACGACCATCTTAGTGTTATAAATTGTAAAAGACAGAGAAGTGCACTTTACAAGCATAAATTAGAACATAATGCAGCACACTTTGTGCATGTGGGTATTGACCTAGTTTGGGGTAAAAATCTATCTGATATTACTAAACATCGTATGCTAGATTGGAAAGAGAGGTTATGGATTGTCAACTTAGGAGCCATGTACAAACCAGGTCTAAATGAGTATTGATAGTAACCGTTTTGAAATATATAGATAATTGTTAGCTATACATGTGACATTTCTGAGATCCGAAGATGACCCGTATGTATATTTGCTTTTGTATTTTTATGTTTATATTCATTTTTATGTTGAAGTCCGCTTGTAGATGGAGAGATATGGGTGAAGGTTTAAAGTGAATGCACACACACACACATATATATATATATATATATATATATATATATATATATATATATACACATACATATATATATATATATATATATATATATATATGTATGTATATATGGGTCTAATTTGAAACATCTAAAACCCGTAACATCTAATTTCATAACATCTAACACTACAAATCACAAGAAAATAACATGCCCTCCACATATAACGACACCAAACTACCAAACACACATTTTGCTACGTTTCTGCACCCCCCACTGGGGGGGGTCCACCACCCACACCCCCCATAAATTAAATATACCAATTCCAAGATCTCATTACAGTGGGAAAAAGTTAATTTCCTAACCCAACTGTTTCAAGCCCCCGTGCAGAAACATAGTAAAAAGTATGTTTGGTAGTTTGGTGTCATTATATGTTGTTATATGTGGAGAGAATGTTATTTTCATGTGATTTGTACTCTTAGATGTTATGAAATTCAATGTTATGGGTTTTAGATGTTTTGGGTTTAGACAAGGGCGGTTCGTGCTACAGGACTGCAGTACTGTAGCCCCCCCAGCTGTGGAAAAAAGAAAACCAAAATAAAACAATCAATCTCAAGTCATGGAACTCCACACATGCATGCTTGGAGTTCCTGGAACTCGGAGAACTCCAGACTGCTGTGTCAGCAGTCTGGATGAGGGAAAGGCATCTCTGCCCTGCAGATGCCCAGAATGGATAGAGGGAAAGGCATCTCTGCCCTGCAGACGCCCAGAAGTCTATGCAGTGACGACCGCATAGAACGGAAGAACTCCGGACTGCATCCTACCCTCGTGGGGAAACCAACCAGGAAGACAGTAGGGACTGAGGCAGGAGGACAGTTAGCTTACACGGGACAGGACTGAGGATACAGTGTAGCTGCAGATGACTCGGGAACTGAGAACACTGAATTCAAGTGCTGCAGATGGACTCAGGAACAGGCACTGGTGCGTGCTTGTGTGTGTGTGTGTGCCCAGTTGCTATATACTGGTGGCTGGAGAACTCAGGATACATGGTGGTGGGTAGAGAATACTGCAGGCTTGAATCCTGTACCTTGGGCCCAGGTGACAAGAGCCTGAATTCCCTACCCACCACCATTTGTAAAAATGATGTTTGCCTCATATTTGTTCTGTTCTGTTCCTCATAAAATCTGTGGTTTCTGTATTGGTGTTTCTTTACACAGTCAGTAGTGCAGTGGCAGCATTGTTGCCTGACAGCTATAGGTCCTCTGGTTTGATTCTTTGCTGGGGTGCCGTCTGTGTGGTGTCTGCATGTCCTCCCTGTGTTTGTGTGGGTGTGCTCTGGTGTCCTCCCATCTTACAACGACATGTGTATGGAGTGTTTCTCCCTGGGTCCCTGCTGGAAATTGGCTTTTGTTCCAAGTCAGACTTTCCTGGTTAACAAATGTTAAATAAATGAAAATGACAGACATTTGAATTTCAGACTTCATATTCTTCAGAAAGTACATGGTAACACAAAACCTTTTACTCTAGCAATTTTCTAAGTTTATAAAATGGATATTTGAAATTTGTCCCTATTTTTGGGACTGTATTCCCCATTATTGGCTTCGTTCAGGTTTTTTTGTGCTAAGGTTGTGAGCTATGGTGAGAACTGAATTCACTGAAGATGTTTGGGGGCTGTGTTCCCCCATTACTGGCTTTGTCCAGGTGTTTTTTGCTAAGAGGTTGAGAGCTATGGTGAGACCTGAATTCACTGAATATGTTTGGGGGCTGTATTCTCCCGTTATTGGCTTTGTTCAGGTGTTTTGTGCTAAGAGTTTGACAGGTATGGTGAGAACTAAATTAACTAAATGGTAGCCATTTAAGTTTCAGTCTTTATCTCTTTCACAAAACAGCTGATTTGGCATAGTGGTATGTTGCTCTGACTGTTTTGCACGGGGTCCTGGGATCAAGTCTTGGAAGTGAAATGTATGGTGGTAACAAAACATTTTATTCAAGCAACTTTCCAACATTATACAAGCAATGTTTAAAATGTGTCCCTGGTTTTTGGGCTTTTACCCTCCCCCCAATAAAGTGTGGCTTTTTCTAGATTTCTTGCGATGAAAAGTTCAGAGATACAGCTGAGTATTGAATAGATTTTACAAGGAGCTGAGAGCTGCAGGGGAACAAAAGTTTAGTGCTGCTTATGCTGAGTCTGGTTGCATTGTTAATAGCACTACAGGTAGTGTACTTGCTTTTGATGCAGAAGGCTGTGGGTTCTACTCCCACAGTAGGTAGATGCATTGCTGATACTGTACTGTGCTGTAAAGTGGGTGGATGCTGCAGTTGTTTTTGGTTAGGATACCTAGTAACTATGAACCTGTTATCAGTTTGCCATCCATTCCCTATTGCAATATTACTAGCTTATCATTTTTTAATGTAACATAGGCAATTTACTCCTCAAGGGCAACAGGCACTTTATTTGTAGATGAAACAATGAAATATAAAGTTGTTTGCAAGCAGCAACCTCTTCATTTGTTAAAGATCTCTTTAATGTGGAATTATTTAGATGACTTTTTTTCAGAGATTGTGCATATTTACTGATATTGGTGGACTGTAGAAGTTTGAGTAGACTTTTATGATGGAAATGTTCTGAATTGGGTAGTTTTGTCATTATTGATGCATGCATTTTGTTTCATTGTTTAATGGAAAAATGTTCAAAACAATACATTTAAAATGCCCTCTAAAACTGATCTGTATAGTACAAGGAATATAATTTAATACAATCAGGAATGTGTATCAAAAAGCACGTGTGTGTTTTGTGTGCAAGAGGCTGTGATTTGAAAACAGCCCAAAGTTAATCTTTATCTGCCACTGACAAAATGTATTTTCTTTGAATGTGGGTTTCAATGCTATTTCAATGAATGTGAGTTTTAAGGGCAGAGAAGTTTTAATGCTAAGTCTATTTTCATTGTGAGACTGCATTGCTTTGTTTAGCAGATATCTATTAGTGTTTGTGCTATAAAATGCAAAATAAAACTTTCAGATGAAATCCAAATCATCGCAGAAGTAAAGCAGTATGCACATTACAGTGTTTATGGTAAATGGGGCGAAATAACAAAGGAATGGGACATTGGAATGGCTGCAGGGGGGAGATTCCATTCGACCTTGATTTTGTGAGGGGGGAGGACAGCAAACTCAAAGACAGCCCCGGCTGAACTATACCTCTCAAATGTCCAGATTTTTGCAGAATGAATAGATTTTTGCTTCTTATTTTTGGTTTGTTCCTCATAAAACTTGTGGTTTTCTGGCAAATCATTTAGG
>NC_056726.1:754672495-754674995 GCF_019279795.1 Protopterus annectens | reverse complement strand
GTCTTCACAAGAAGTCTTATTTGCTTGTTTAAGCTGAGGAGGGAGTGTTTCCAGTTTAGGGCTCGCTCCCTCTTACTCTTAAACAGCAATTTCTTCCTCTTATTGTAAGGTTTGTTTATGGCAGTTTTCCACCAGGCAGGTTTGCTCTTCCTTGTGGAGCTTGTTTTGGTCCTATCAGGTACGACCAAGTAAATGCATTTATACAGGTATTTGTATAAAGCACTGGTGTAGAGTTACACCCACACACACACACACACACACACACACACACACACACACACACACACACACACACACACGCACACACACACATAGATATACACTCACACCCACATATACATAACCGCACACATATTTGTGCACACTATATAGCTATATGTAAATATACTGTTTATGATATATATATATATATATATATATATATATATATATATATATATATATATATATATGGGTTTACTTCAGAAGAATGACAAACCAAAAGACTGAATCCCAAAATACTGAAAACTCAAAATACTGAAGGATGGAATTTGCCCCTTCTCCACTGTTGTGCGATCTTGGCGTTGGTATTTAGCAGGGGGTGTGGGGAGTGCAGCCCCTCACATAAGGGGTGCAGGAGGGCTTTCCCCCTGCATTAAAAATTTTTTCAGTATTTTGATTTTTCAGTATTTTGGAATTCAGTCTTTTGGTTTGTAAGTCTTCTGAAGTAGACCTATATATGTGTGTATATATAGAGAGAGATTCACTTTAGAACATCAAAAGCCCATAACACTGAAATTCAAAACACTGAGACCAAAATCTTGAATATTCAAAACACTGAAAACTCAAAACACTGAATCCCATAACACTGAAAAAACATAAGAAGGCAACAATTAATATATGCCAGCACAACTACATACAGAAACAAAAAACAAACCAGATTATCGGCTGGGCTTGGGAGTGCCTTCTGTGTGGAGTCTGCATGTCCTCCCCGCAGTTGGGTAACGTTCGAAAGACATGCATGCGTAAATGGGCGTGCCTTCGTTGAAGGTTGAGCATCGAGCTGGCACCTTGGCTTTTCGTAAAAATCTAGTGCCAATCATTAGCGGACCGGAGTTCTGCTGTGGCGACCCCTTACCGGGAAAAGCCGAAAGACAAACAACAACATTACATTTCTCCAAATATAAGCCTTACAGTCCCCCCCCCCCATGTGGGGGACTGCACCCCCCCACATCCTCTGTTCCTTAAATATATCAACTCTGAGAGTGCACTACACTACACTAAGATGTGTTTTGTTGTAGTATAGCAAGTAAGAAGGGAACATGACTGAGGTTACGTATGAAACTCAGGTAAATATCGGAGAGATATATAATGTGTAATGTCTTAACAGTGAAGCAGTGTTTCTAAGAGAAGGTTGAGGATAGCTTTTTACAGCTTAAACAGGCAGTCATGAAGCACGGAATGGTGTCTTTGCCATTTTGTTCTGTGTAGTGCGATCTCGGATTTGATATAAATGTTGATTTCCTATGTTTTTTCAATGTTATGGGATTCAATGTTTTGAGTTTTCAGTGTTTTGAATTTTCAAGGTTTTGGTCTCTGTGTTTTGAATTTCAATGTTATAGGCATTCTGTGTTCTATAATTAAGATATATATATATATATATATATATATATATATATATATATATATATATATATATATATATATGTGTATATCTATATACGGTGCATATAAAAAGTGTACACACCCCTGTTAAAATGCCAGGTTTTCGTGATATAAAAAAATGAGACCACAATAAATCATTTCAAAACTTTTCCCACCTTTAATGTGACCTATAACTGTACAATTCAATTGAAAAACAAACAAATCTGTTAGGGGAAAAATATAAAAAATAAATACTGTACAATAAGCTGGTTGCATAAGTGTGCACACCCTTAAACTAATACTTTATTGAAGCACCTTTTGATTTAATTACAGCATTCAGTCTTCTTGAGTAGGAGTCTATCACCCTGGCAAATCTTGACTTGGCAGTATTTGCCCACTCTTCCTTGCAAAAGCGCTCCAGACCTGTCAGATTGCAAAGGGCATCTCTTGTGCACAGCCCTCTTCAGGTCACCTCACAGATTTTCTATTGGATTTAGTTCTGGCTGGGCCATTCCAAAACTTTAATTTTCTTCTGGTGAAGCCATTCTTTTATTGATTTGGATGCATACATGCGGTCATTTTTGTGTTGAAAGGTGAAATTCCTCTTCATGTTCAGCTTTCTAGCAGACACTTGAAGGTTTTGGAACTGTCCCTCCACCTTGACTAAAGCCCCAGTTCCAGCTGAAGAAAAGCAACCCCAAAGCATGATACTGCCACCACCATTTTCCCACATGCTTTTGGGAGACTTGATGTATTGTTTTAGAAATTTTAGCCGGGCCTGGATGTTTTTCTTTGTAAGAAAAGTCTTGCAACCCTGACCCACAACCCAGACATATGAAGAATACAGGAGATTGTTGTCACATGTAGTACACAACAG
>NC_056726.1:754667495-754669995 GCF_019279795.1 Protopterus annectens | reverse complement strand
TCGTTTGCCGCTTACAAAGCAAAGACGTGGTCTCGAGCTTGGCTGAGCTAAGTGCTTTCTTTATTAGAATTTTCTGTCAGGAATTTTCTTAAAGCTGCTTCAAGAAGGAGTCATCCAACCGGTCCCTGTAGACCAAACCGGATTAGGGACTTACTCAAGATTCTTTTTAGTGCCATAAAAGACCGGGGACTTGAGGCCCATTTTGGATCTCAGCAACCTGAATCGATCATAGGTTCATAGGTTCATAGGTTCATACTAGGCTATCTGCCCGAGGGCATTTACAAGCCTAGCCCATAGTTTTGTGGCTTACGCCACCCCTTTGGTATGGGGAACTATACCCATTATTTTGCTGTGCCTCTGTCGAGCAGTGACACTGAGGTAATCCCTGGGGTATATCTGCGATCTCCCATCCATTGGTCAAGATTTCTCTTGAACAAGGCCAGCGAGGTGCTCTGCCTCACATATACCGGGATTTTGTTCCACAGCATAGGGAGTCTTTGGGTGATGAATCTATCCCTCCAGCACGTCCTATTAATAGCCGTGTCGAGGTTTAAGTCTCCGCCCTTGTGGCTCTGACGGATCTAGATTTTTGAGGTGAAGCATATTCATCAAATCTGGGTTTGACATGGCCTTGTATGTTAGGCAAAGGTCACCTCTGAGCAAGCGTGGCGACTGAATAGAGCTGGAGTTCTTTCAGTCGGGCAGCATAGGACAGATGTTTGAGACCCTTTATCCTTTTGGTGAGGAACTTTTGTGGCCTCTCCAGCTGCTGCAAGTGTCAGGTCAGATACATTCCGAATGGGGCATTGTACTCAATCATTGGTCTGATGAGTGATGAGTATAGGGAGACTATGACCTCCCTTGATCTAGATGAGAATCCCTTCATGATAAGGTGGGCAATGTAGAAGGTCTTCCTAACTACTTTAGCTACATGGGTGTCGAATGACAGACTACTATCAACCTGGGTCCCCAGGTCCCTGATAACTTCTTCTGTGCTCAGTGGATTGCTACCTATTTGGTAGCTAGGGGTAACCTTGTTTTTCCCGAAGGGTATGACTATGCATTTTTTGGCATTTAACTTTAGGCCATGGCTCTGGCACCAGTTATCCGTTTCTGTGAGACCCTTCTGAAGGATATCTGTGTCAGATGTGTTTTCTACTATGGCGCCCATAGGTTAGTACTAGGCTGGGAGACGGTCATTTCCAGTTCTGCGCACTGCCCTTTGGTCTCACCACAGCCCCCAGGGTGTTCACCAAATGTTTGGCGGTGGTGATTGCTCACCTGAGGAGTCTAGGATTCCAGGTGTTTCCGTATCTAGACGACTGGCTCCTAACTGCCACCTCCAGGCATCTACTATTACAGAACCTAGCAGCCACTATATCTCTAGGAACCTCCCTAGGAATCACCTTCAATTGGGCAAAGTCTGTGTTGCTGCCATCTCAGCTTATACGGTTTATTGGGGTAGACATAGACTCAAGGCAAATGCGGGTCTATCTTCCTACAGAGAGAATAGAAACATTACAATCTCAAGTCCGAGCATTGCTCCTCAAACGCCGAGCCCCAGCAAGGATGGTCCTACAACTGTTGGGTTCCATGTCGGCTACCGTTCTCCTGGTTCCCTTAGCAAGATTACACATGAGGATTCTCCAGTGGCTCCTGTCGGTCCAGTGGTCGTATCAGGACCTTCCTCTCAGTCACCAAATTATAATTACGAACACGTGCAAACAGGACCTCCGTTGGTGGCTTATCTCATCCAACCTGGATCAGGGGCGACCTTTCGCTCCTCCTCCTCCAGTGGCCACTTTGACTACGGACGCCTCCCAGACGGGGTGGGGGGGACATTACCTGGGCAGGTCAGTTCAAGGCAAGTGGCACCCCGGCGAGACTTCCCTACACATCAACATACTGGAAATGAGGGCAGTGCTTCTGTCGCTCCAAGCACTACACTGCTACCTCCCCCAAGGTATGATTGCCGTTCAGTCCGACAACATGTCAGTAGTCTGGTATCTGAACAAGCAGGGAGGGACCAGGTCCTACCCTCTTTGCAGAGAGGCCATGAGAGTATGGAATTGGGCTGTTGCAACCAACCGTTTCTTGGTAGCAACACATATTCCGGGGAGATCCAATATGATAGCCGACAGACTGAGCAGAACCATTCTCTCCCCGCACGGGTGGTCTCTGAACGACAGAGTAGCATCTCAGATCTTCAGAAGATGGGGAACTCCTTGTTGCGACCTCTTTGCAACCCCCTCAACACAAAATATCTACGGTTCTTTTCTCTTACCCCGAGTCTGGAGAGGTTTCACAAGGACGCCCTAGTCCAAGCTTGGCCCACCGGCTTACTGTACGCCTTTCCTCCGGTTCCCCTTCTCCCCAGGGTGATCCAGAAGGCGATTCACTTGCAGTGCAAGATGATTTTAGATGCCCCATACTGGCCTCGTCAAGTCTGGCTGCCATTTCTTCGGAAATACGCACTGGACGGTCCATGGTTCCTGGACCA